>NC_081182.1:95513921-95530963 GCF_029867415.1 Vicia villosa
TTGCTTCGTTTCCAAAATGATTCAATGTTTCAATTTAACCAACCACCCCGCTGTTAGCTGAAGATTTCGTTTTGTAATATTTGTCCTTCAAAGAAGTGGAAAATCGAAGGAAAGATGGTTACTGATGGCCATCCCTTAAAAATAAAAGAATGGCTACTGATGGTCATGCTTCGAGAATAAAGATTTCTAAGTTCATTAAGAAGATAGTGAATACTGAAAGCTAGTGAAAGTATGTGTCTTCGGGGACTTAGACAAAATTTATAAAATATATTCAAGTATTATTACTTAGCGTGTTTTCGTAGTGTTTTTAATACACTGCCACGCGTCGAAGACGGACTCAGGCGGGAAGATTTGAAATTCGAAGACGGTTTCGTAACTGTCCAAGTAACAGATGGCGTCGCTAGAAGTTCTTATGAGAGACGTGGCAGCAGATTAGTGTAGGACCGTTAAGGTCGAGACTAGTATAAATAGGAGTCTTAATGTTAGGATTCTGTGTGTTCATTTTGTACAAATCACTCACATATTTACTCAAGTATCAAGCGTTAAGAGAAAGAGTTCGCTGAGAAAATGTACGTATGACACCACCACTTTAATACATGTGTATTATCTTTCGTTTTCAAATATCTTCCAGAATTACTGCATTTCGTTTACTTCTCGCCATTTACATTTCTATATCTTTACTTTAATGTCATTTAATTTCGAATTACTTTCATGTTATTTACCTTCAAAGTCTTTAACGTTTCTGCATTTTAAGATTCCTTACGTTTTAATAGTCCTTTTAATTTCATATGTTATGTTGCTTATCTTTGCGTTGAAATCACACTTACATATAACAAAGTGATTATCAAGATCATTTGTTCTTTAATCGAACAACGCTTATTTAAGAAGACAAATCATGAATATGGTTCGAATGAACATTGATAACAATCCTTTTGACTATGCGTCCTAGGATCAATCTAGTCGATCCTGCGAGTAACCAAATCATATTTATTATAGTTTGGAAGACTAGCGGTTGTTTACCGGAAATCACCGTAAACAAATTGGCACGCCCAGTGGGACATGTGTCAAGCGGATTGTTTTAATCAATTGCTTTATTTTTGTCTAGACAATATCAAGATCTTGTATGAACCTTAGGAACGGTAAATTAAAGAACAGTGCACAACCGATTCCCAAACGAAGGTACAACAAGAAAATGGCCGCTACGGCCAGTGCAGGGGGTGATCGAGATCCCCCACAAGGTTCAGGATCAGGAGCGGCAAATTCGACTTCCACTCAAGGAACACGGGATGCAACGGGTCCGAATGGATCGAGACCTGCAGATAATTCCCAGGCTATGCCTGAAACTAATACAGGACCCTCAGGGACTACTCCAGTTTCAGTGTCGACAACCGCACCCTCATCCACAAGTCCAGAAGACGTATTGTTTTCATCGACAAATGCTGCAAATAATTTGTCTGGTCAAGGCACGAATTCTACTTTCGAATGGAGACCAAATAGTTCATATGGAATGCCATACCCATATGGAACAGGCGTACGAGGGGCAGGACCTATATATGCCCCAACTAACAATGCGACATTTTCACCGAATGTTAGTTCAGTGGGTCGAAGTGCACACAACACTAGTTTTTCTACCCAGGTGCCCCACTTTACCACAAATAACCAAGCAGCATTTCGACAAGAAATGGATGCAAGCAACCATGATATGGTAGGGGTTTTGGCCAGAGAATTAACTTCAGTTTTAAGCCCACTAATGGCAAATGTTACTACTACAAATAGGGAAAACATGGAGACTTTCCAAAAGATATCATCTCAGATGAATCGAATGGCAAAATTCATGGGAGTAACACCACCTAAAAGGAAAGACAAACAGCCTTCGAATCAAGAAGAGAGGCCCATTTTGGAACGCGTACAAGATATAGTTCCGTCATCTAGGACAGCCACTAGGGATGTAGGCCCCTCACGAAGAGCAGAGATGTTCGAAGGGACTCCAGTAATTAACTTAGAAGCTTCAAATCAAAGAGTCGTCCCCGTTCGACAGGAAACAGAGGAGGAGCGACCCAGATTAAGGATTGTGGGCAGGAACGAACACCCAGATGAGGTTGTCCAAAGAGTCAGAAGAGAGAATCTGGCTACAGAAAATAACTTAACTGCCATGATAGAGAGGGTTATGGCCAATAATGGCCTTAGTACTGGACTTAGACGTCCAAATTATACATCCCCTATATCAGATTATATCATGCAGGCAGAATTGCCTAGGGGCACTAAGGTACCCAAATTTACAAAATTTTCAGGCGAAACTAATGAGTCAACGGTGGAACATATTGCTAGATATTTGACAGAAGCAGGAGACTTAGCGGGAAACGAGGATTTAAGGATCAAATATTTCCCTAGTTCGCTGACAAAGAATGCCTTCATTTGGTTTACCACTTTGCCACCAAATTCGATAGATGCATGGGCATACTTAGAAAGGCTTTTCCATGAGCAATTCTATATGGGTCAAACTAAGATAATTTTGAAAGAATTGGCCAGTGTTAAAAGAAAATTCACAGAAACAATTGATGACTATTTGAATAGGTTCCGTCTGTTGAAATCAAGGTGTTTTACAACAGTCCCAGAGCATGAACTTGTCGAAATGGCTGCAGGTGGTCTAGATTATTCAATAAGAAAGAAACTAGATACCCAATACCTTAGGGACATGGCCCAATTAGCAGACAGGGTTCGACAAGTCGAACGCCTGAAGGCAGAAAAAGTTAGGGCGAATAAAAGTTATAAGAAGGAAAGAGTAGCGTACGTCGAAGCCGAGGACGCTGATGATGAGTCTTTCAACAACTCATATAGTCCTGAAGAAGTCGAAATAGACTTGGCTGAGTTGAAAGAAGCGCCACCTTATGCCTGTAAATTGCTAAATCCCGCGAATGGAAAAAACCCAGTAGAAAACGATAAGAATGATAGGTTCCCTAAGAAAACTTATACATTCGACATTACCAAGTGTGATGAAATATTTGATTTATTGGTAAAAGATGGCCAAATGATACTACCTCCAAATTCCAAAATTCCCCCGTTGGAACAACGGAAGAAAAGAGGTTTTTGTAAATATCATGGGTTTTTAGGCCATAAAACTTCTCAATGTTTCCTTTTCAGGGATCTAATTCAAAATGCTCTCAATGATGGAAGGTTGAAGTTTGCTGACAAGACCAAGAGTCATATGAGGGTCGATACCAATCCCCTGAACATTGCTGACGCCAGCCTCTGTGAGGTAGAAGATATCAACATGGTGGAGGCATCTGAAGTTGAAGTTGTGGAAACTAAAACAATGTTCAATGGAAAGCAGGCTACTGAAAGCCTAAATGGTGACATAGTCTTCAACACTGACGTTGAAGAATCTTCCAAGACAGAAATAACTGAAGCATCGAAGGAAGAAAACAGTGAGGCCACTGAAGACCTCAGGATGAAACTCCAGAAAATCCAGATCTCTGAAGTTCCTCCAGCAGCGGTAAACATGGTCAGCGCCAGACGCCCAGTGTCTGAATTTGGCGAACTAGAGACATGGCTGACGAGGCAAAATGGAGGCATCGAAGTTCCTCCAAAAACCGAAAGCCTCAAAGAATATCTTTGGAATTGCCACGAGAGAAATGGTGGTAAGCAATGGATGTGTCCAAGGTGTTCGATCATGCTGAATCAAAGGGTCGAAGCCAACTTCGAAAGGGCTCGACGCGAAAGATGGGAACACCCAGGAAGAGAGCCAAATCCCCTACTACAACTGTACCCAAGGATGGGGGAAAGCTTAGTAGGATTTTTGGTCAAATGCCACAAAGGAAACACTGAAATTACTCTGTGCCCAAGATGTGGGGCAGTCTATGATGAAATGCTAGCACGATCATTCGAACGTGTGTACTGTTACATGAGTCGAGAAACTCAGGGGTTGCGTCCTAACCTGTACGGTTTCGACATATGGACTCCAACAAAGAGGCCTGATAGCCCACACCCCAGAGCTCGAAGGGTAACTTTCAAAATCCCTGCAGATGCACCCAGGGACAGGTGGGTGCAAGCTGATGCAAGAACCAACAAATGGCGAAGTTGGGACCAAGGTGGTAGAACTGCAATGGCATATGGGAAACAATTTCAAAGACCCAATCGAGAGGCGTATCGATTGGAGAATTATAAAGGAAAAAATCCTATGTCTCGGTCCCAGTGGAGAAGGCATCAGAGAATAAAAAAGGCTCAGAAAGAATACAGGCCAAGAGAAATTGGAGAATCTAGTAGCAACCAAATCCCATACCAGGGGGCAAAGTCAAACAAACCTCCGGTGGAACGCAGACTATTCGAAGCTGAAAAACTTTTGGATGAAGAAGAAAAGATGCGTCCAAATTCCTGGAAAGAAGAGGATAGAATGACAAATGATTTTGATTCTGATGGAGTGTCATCTATAAACTTGAATTGCAATGTTGTTTCCGTACTCCCTCACGAGTTTAATCAGGAAACTGAAGTGGAAGACTGTGAAGAGGCTGATATCGAAGAAATGGCAAAACACAGACCTGTGTGTTACTATGTGCTGAATAATGGTGCAGTTGAAGAACAGAATGCTTTCTTCGAAAGGCCTGATGAGGGTATGCGAAATCATCTAAAGCCACTCTATATCAGGGCTAAGATTGAGAACGTTGGCATTAATAAAGTCCTAGTTGATGGGGGAGCAGCAGTGAACCTAATGCCTCAATACATGCTAAAAAGAATTGGTATGTTCGATACGGATATAAGGCCACATAACATGGTTTTATCTAACTACGAAGGCAAAATAGGACAAACACTGGGAGTCGTTCAGGTCAATTTGACAGTAGGCTCAGTTACCAGGCCAACCATGTTCATGGTTATACCAGCAAAAGCAAACTACAACCTTTTGCTTGGTAGGGAATGGATTCATGGGGTAGCAGCTGTGCCCTCAACAATGCATCAGAGGGTGACAATTTGGAGAGAAGATGGTATAGTGGAGAATATCGAAGGTGATCAGAGTTACTACATGGCTGAAGTCAACCAGGTGAATAAAACCAACTTCGATAGGAACCTGGCAAACATAGGCCCTTGTCATGTTGCAGAAGAGATGTATACCCCAAATAAAAATGCATTGTACTATTTAACTTTACACCCAAATGGATTCCGATGGGATAGAGAGATCATGGATGGTCCAGCAGATATAGCACCATTGGAGAATTATCCAACAGTACGGCCAACAGGTTGGGACGATGACATTAATCATGTCTGAGTCTTCGTTCTTCGAAAAGATTTCGGCCTATGTGGCCGAGAACAAAAGGAAGGCGGCTCTCGAAGCCGAACTATCAAATACAAAGTTAGATGCGATGCTAACCAAAGAAGGAATAACAGAATTGGAGATACGTACGAGTTTCGAAAACACGGCTCCAGATGAAGAGATCATAAGAGAAGAACCAAATCAAAGGTTGGATGCAATATACGACGAGGAACCTTTGGGATTCGAAAAAGACCCAATGGCGTCGAACATAAAGATGTTGGCCCAAGATCCACTTGAAGAAGTAAATCTTGGAGACAATGATCAAAAAAGGATAACATATATCAGCGCGAAGTTAGAACCGGAATTAAAAGCAACGGTCATCAAAATACTGAAAGAAAACAGAGATTGTTTTGCTTGGTATTATGATGAGATGCCTGGGCTAGGAAGAGACTTAGTCGAATTAAAATTACCAATAAAAAAGGGAAGAAGCCTATAAAGCAAACCCCCAGAAGATTCGCGCCAGAGATTCACTCAAAGATCAAAGCAGAGGTCGAAAGGCTCTTGCGTTGCAAATTTATCCAAACTACAAGGTATGTTGAATGGATTGCTAATATAGTACCTGTAATTAAAAAGAATGGCTCATTAAGAGTATGCATAGACTTTCGTGACCTTAATGCAGCTACTCCTAAAGACGAATATCCCATGCCTGTAGCAGAGATGCTAGTAGACTCAGCCGCAGGTTTTGAGTATTTGAGCATGTTAGATGGATATTCGGGGTACAATCAAATCTTTATAGCAGAAGATGATGTATCCAAAACAGCGTTTCGTTGCCCAGGGGCAATAGGCACTTACGAATGGGTTGTGATGCCTTTTGGTTTAAAAAACGCTGGGGCAACTTATCAAAGGGCAATGAATTCTATATTTCATGACTTTATAGAAACATTCATGCAAGTATATATAGATGACATTGTGATAAAATCTACCTCGGGTATGAGTCATCTCGATCATCTTAGCCAATCATTCGAAAGAATGAGGAAATATGGCTTGAAGATGAACCCCCTCAAATGTGCTTTCTTTGTGCAGGCAGGCGATTTCTTGGGCTTCGTAGTCCACAAAAAAGGGATAGAAATTAACCAGAACAAGACAAAAGCCATTAGGGAAACCAAGTCTCCATCCACGAAGAAAGAACTACAATCATTATTGGGTAAGATAAATTTCTTAAGGAGATTTATCTCTAACTTGAGTGGACGCACGCAAGCTTTCTCACCTCTACTACGGCTTAAGCAAGGAAAATTCAAATGGCGTGCTGAACATCAAGAAGCTTTCGATCAGATAAAGCAATACTTGACTTGTCCACCAATCCTGTCTCCCCCAAATGGGAAGAAGCACATGCGACTATACATTTCAGCGTCAGATAAAACAATAGGCAGCATGCTGGCCCAGGAAGATGAGAATGGCATCGAAAGAGCCATTTATTACTTAAGTAGAGTACTCAATGATGCAGAGACTAGATATACTGATATAGAAAAGCTCTGCCTTTGTTTGTATTTCTCCTGTATCAAACTTAAGTATTATATAAAGCCAGTTGACGTTTACGTTTCGTCTCATTGTGATGTTATCAAACATATGTTATCTAAACCAATACTTCATAGTCGAATTGGCAAGTGGGCTTTGGCCCTTACTGAATATTCATTAATATTTCAGCCTCTCAAGGCAATGAAAGGTCAAATTTTGTCAGACTTCATTGTCGACCATGCGGTGGTTGAGAATCATCAGCATTATGTGGACTTAAAACCTTGGAAGTTATACTTCGATGGTTCAACACATAGAGAAGGTACGTGAGTTGGAATGTTGATAATTTCCCCTGATGGAATTCCAACAAAGCTCAAGTATAAAATCGAAGGTCCATTATGCTCCAACAATGAAGCTGAATACGAAGCATTAATTGCTGGACTTGAGGCTTTGTTAGAATTGGGGGCAACCAGAGTCGAAATTAAAGGAGACTCCGAATTGGTCATCAAACAATTGACAAAGGAGTACAAATGTATCAAAGAGAATTTGATCATGTATTTTGTCATTGCAAATAGGCTACTCAAGAAATTTGAATATGTGGAATTAAAACACGTATCAAGGGTGAATAACCAGGAAGCAAACGACTTGGCACAATTAGCTTCAGGATATAAAGTATCAAAAGAAAAGTTGGAAGAATTGATTGAAGTAAGAGGAAGAGCAATGTTTACTAAACTTTCGCCAAGTGATCTAGAGAACTCACAATTGGGTTATGCCAACAAAGAACAATTCGAAGTACTAAATATAGATTCGTTGGCAGACACAGATTGGAGGAGTCCAATCATTAACTATCTGAAAAATCCTTCGACGGATACAGACAGGAAAATCAAGTATAGAGCCTTGTCATATTTTCTGATGGGAAATGAATTGTTCAAGAAAACTCCTGAAGGGGTATTGTTGAAATGCTTAGGTGAAGCATAAGCATATTTGGCTCTGTCGAACGTACATAGTGGGGCATGTGGTGCACATCAAGCAGGGCACAAAATGAAATGGCTCTTGTTTCGTTATGGGATGTATTGGCCTTCGATGTTAAAGGATTGCATAGAGTTTGCGAAAGGGTGCCAAGAGTGCCAAGAACATGCAGGTATCCAACACGCTCCAGCAAACGAATTAAGTACGATAGTAAAACCGTGGCCTTTCAGAGGATGGGCATTAGATTTGATTGGAGAAATTCACCCCAAGTCATCTAAAGGTCAAAGGTACATTTTGGTAGGAATAGACTATTTCACAAAATGGGTCGAAGCAATACCACTGGCAAATGTGGATCAAGAGGCTGTGATTGAGTTTATTCAAAAACACATTATATATAGGTTTGGAATCCCAGAAAGTATAACAACCGATCAGGGATCAGTCTTTACTGGACGAAAAATGCAAGACTTTGCCAGAGAAATAGGTTTCAAGTTATTTACTTCTACACCTTACTACGCTCAAGCAAATTGACAGGTTGAAGCAGCAAACAAAATAATAATTGGCCTTATTAAGAAACATGTGGGAAAGAAACCTAAGAACTGGCATAAGACTTTAGATCAAGCGCTCTGGGCCTGTCGAACATCTCCAAAAGAAGCTACAAATACAACTCCTTTCCAGTTGACGTTTGGACATGATGCAGTACTCCCAATTGAGATATGTTTGCAATCGGTAAGAATACAAAGACAAGCAGACATTCCTCCCAACGTATACTGGGAGTTAATGATGAATGAGTTAGTAGATTTGGACGAAGACAGACTTCGAGCACTGGAAATGATAAAAAGACAAAAGGAAAGAGTGTCCAGAGCATATAATAAAAAGGTGAAAGGTAAAACTTTTGTTAATAATGACTTAGTTTGGAAAGTTATTTTACCTGTAGATCGAAAGAATCAGGCACTTGGTAAATGGTCCCCACATTGGGAAGGACCCTTTCGAATCTTAAAAGTATTCTCGAACAATGCTTACGAAATTGAAGAGTTAGCAGAAGATCGTAGGATCTTAAGAATAAACGGGAAATATTTGAAGAGATATAAACCAAGTATGTACGAAGTAAAGATTGCAAAAACGTAGATACTCAGGGTACTACGAAAAGCCAAAATGGTCAGGCATGTGTCAAAACATATATGCCACATTGATCAAAATGGCTTTACAATCAGAATAAATTGTTAAATTGTTAAATGGAAGGAAAAGAGTCTAAGGAGACACCAAAATATTTTTTTCATTTAAAGCATAGAAGTACATGCATTACAAAGGATCCAAAGAACAGGATCCAAGATTACAAAAAAAAGAGAAGAAAAAAGAAGGCATAAAAAACCTAAGGTAAAAACTTGCTAGTTAATCCTTTGGTCTAAACCTTCCAAGGACAGCACAGGCGAGGGTTCAACTTCGAACATATCCCTGGCTCCAGAATCACGCATCCGCCTCACTACACCTTTCTTCAGGAAAATGTAACTGAGGAGTCTCCCGTATGGAAGACAAGTCACACTCCCTCGACGGTCGACACCGATAGAGACAGCTTTAACCAGTCCTTTAAAGATCATCAAAGGAATGTTAATTTTCCTCCCTCGAAGACCACAAAGGATAAACTCCAAGTCTTCAACCATGATGTTGTTCTCATCGATCCTCCGAGGTTGGAAGTTTCCCACGAGCATCTGGTGCCAGATCCTGATGACTTTGGCACTGAAGCGATCGTTGTCCATAAGAGTTCTCAACATGAGATGAGTAGTCATGCTGAAACTGTTGTCATCAAAAGTTGCACCAGAGTTATTGCATCTTATTAGGTTGGCAATAATGGTGGGAGTGATGCTGAGACGAGCGTGTCGAATTTCAGAATCAATGGTGGTCCTACCTTCAGGATCTATGCGTAAAGACGCATTCATCCAGAATTCTGCCACCATGTTGGGGTAGATAGCACCCTCCAAGACTTCTTCAAAATAGAAGTCCAGTTCTTGGTTGACAAAGAGGTTTTCGATATTGATAAAATGACGAACAAGTTCATCCTCAGAGAGTCTGAACTCGCCTCTGATGAGGGCTTTGATGTTGTTAAAGGAAAGAGTTTCATCCATTGCAAGGTAAGAAAGGTTTTTTGAGAAAGAAGTTGTGTGTTTTCTTTTTCTGTGTTTGGTTTGGAGAGAAAGCGCATGAATGAAGAAATGAAGGCAATATTAGACCCTTTATATAGACTGGGAATACTGAAGGGTGGTTTTAAATTGTTAATGATTGATTGGACTGCGTTTGGTTTTCCAAAGAGAGAAGTTATGGCTTCCGCCGTTTCCCGCCCTTGGAAGTTGAGAAGTAATCATGAAACTGATGCACGCACGTCTTAAAACTGACGTTTTGAAGAGAGTGACGTCACTGTTCAATAATAATTATGGCTAGAGAAGTGGAAACGTCAAGTCTAGAGGCAAAGATGCTGCGAAAGAGGTTCAGGTTCTACACGTTGTATTAAATAAAAGCATTGTAGAAAATCTAAAGTTATATTTTGGAAGAAATATTTAGATTCGCTAAAATAGTGCTGGCAAACATTATAGATATGAACGAAGAAAATAGGAGTCAAGCATACAAATAGATGTTTCTACAATAGTTTCGATTACAAAACAAAATGCAACAAGTAACAGGGTTGGAAACAACTAGTTAAAATCCTCAGGGAGATCCTTTTTGATCTTCAAGTATTGAGCCTCCCACGAAGACATACGAAGCTCAATTAGTGACCGTTGTTTCTTCAATCTTTCGATCTCTGGCACTAATTTTTGTGCAGTCTCGAAATGGTTAATTCCCGACTGCACCACTTCGAGCAAATCCTGTTGGTTGGATTTTTGTATGGCTGCCTGACAACGTTCAACTTTCTTTATCTTGTCCTCGAGTACTTTTATCTCTTGTTTCCAGGAGTTGATATTCTTCTCATAATCATCAAAGGCCTTCTGATTTTCTGAATGTTTAAGCCTGAGGGCCTCACCTTGTTTCGTTGCGTCCACAGCAGAATTCCATGAAGAGTCATGAGAGGCCATTGTCTCAGATAGCTCTCTTTCGACATTTTGCTTTCGAAGAATGTTGGCTTGGAGTTGCTCAAGTAGAGAACCTAGCAGAACAATTACCTCTGAAACCTCTGTGGAGACTTGAAGCAAATCTACTTTCTTTAAAAGTTGATTTAAGTTGTGACTCTTAATGGGTTCCCGGTTGAGAACATCTACAAGATTGACCCCAAAGAATCTCTCTTTTATTTGTCGGAGGAGGCTAGGAATATCTTCTTTGTCACTAGATTCTACAGTTACAGCTGGGGAGACATCAAGTTCCGAAGGCGAAGAAGTATTCACATTCATGATAGCCTTTAGGAAACTAAGAGGATCAGTTTGCTTAAGTTGTTCCAGCTCCGAAGGAGTAGGCTTCGCAGGGGCAAGTGTTGAAGTTGTCCCAGGAAGAGTTTTTGTATCAAGAGTCGAAGTTCCTTGAGGATCTTGTTTTTCTGGTTTAGAAGTCTCTTCCATAGCATCTTTCTCCGACGCAGTATCTTCGCTGTCATGTGTGTGGACCTCCGATTTTTTTAATTCCGGGCCATACCTCTGATCTGTAGAGATACGTGAACTGATTCTTTTTTGTCGCTTAATGCTTTCGCATTTTTTGAAAATTCACAGAGTCGCCACCGACCTTTTATTTTATCCAATTAAGGAAAGGTTTATAAAAGAAACAGAAAAAAGACCTTTAAGAAATTCTGGGTAAGGGGGTAGGTTATACAAAGGGAAGGTGTTAGCACCCTTTGTATCCATGGTTATCCATGGGCTCTTAAGTTTGCTTAGCTCACTTGTTTTTCGATCACTTTTCAATTGCTCTGAAATTGCTCATATGTGGTTTCAAATACTTTTGTAAATTGAATTTTGTAATGATCCGTGTGTGGATGTATACAAAATGCTTGTTTATCTTTCGAAAGATATTTTGGAAAGAACGTTAACTTTGTAATAACCCGTGTTTGGATGTATACAAAGTATTGTCTTTTTTGAAAGTTTTGAAAAATCAACAGTGTATGAGAATTTTGTTTGTTTTGATTTGAGCAAGCAAACTAGGAGGTCTACCCTGAGTTGTAAGGTCTTTATCCTATTTCCTTTAAAAATCTATCCTTTCACCGGATATAAAAGCAAGGTTCGATTTTGTACTCAAAACAGTGGAATTTTGACTTTGATTTTGAAAGGAATGAGAAGGGATTACCTTAAGAGGTGCAAGTGTGATTGTGATTGGATTCAGATATTTATCTTTGAAGTTAGTGATCTAACGGTTCAATTTTATCTTTGACATACACGCAGTTTATATGTGCTGGAAATTAAAATGCGGAAATGTAAAGTGCGGAAAGTAAATCTACGCTATTACATCGATTGTGCAGGAAACGTAAACTAGCCTATTTACATGAATTTGACATCCTATACATTTATCTAGGAATTTTAAATTGCAAGAAAAATAAAAGGCATGTTTTTGGAATTTTTATGATTGGTTTTAATTATAATTAATGCATGATTAATTAAATTAAAATGAAGAAAAAAGATGAAAATAGATTTAAACCTAGAAATTAAGTTTAAAATATGTACAAAATATTTGTTAATTAATTTTAAAACAAAACTAATTTTTTTGGAATTTTTGAAATTGATTGGAAATTGATTAAGCTAATTAATACATAATTATACAAATAATTATACAAATAATTAAAACTTAAAAAGAAAATTATTCAAAATATGTACAAAATTAGTTTATAATATATAAACAATATTTAACACAAAGAACAATTTTTTTTATGATTTTTTGATTGGTTAGAATAATTAAAAGCCAATATATAAATATATACTAATTAATTATGTAAAATATTGAAATTTTGAAGAAAAATAAAATATTTTTATTTCAGAAAATAATATATTATTTTAGAAGTATAAAAATATTTTTTGTGTATTTTTTGGATTTTTAAAACTATTTTTAATTAATTTAACAAAGAAATTAAAACAAAATAGAAAATAAAATAGAAAATAAAAGGATACTGATCCTGTATGGAAATTAAATGAGGGAGTATGATATGCGTGCGTGTTCTGAGGCGTTGGATGAGTTGATGGATGGATCAGAAGGCCCAGATGGTGAGGGACCATAGCACGTGGAACACCTGCAAAACACTGAATTCCAAGTCAGTTTAAAAAACACGCGCGCGCCTCCCAGCGAATCAGAGGGCGCCACGCATCATCTTCAACCTTCAGATGGGTTTTTACACCGTTCATTTGCAGGTGGTGTAAAAAACCCAATCTTTTACACCTGGTAATAATAGCGAATACAAGCAAACATGAGTATAAATTTGGCGCGATGGTATGGTTGAGTTCGTATTGTTCATGCGAACTCAATGGTACTATTCAGAACCTGTAATTTTGCCTAATTTAGAAAACCCTAATTTTGGGATGAAGAACCCTAAAATGGTGGTTTCGTGTATACGCATCTAAAACTTAATTAAAGCTCCAGAAATGATCTACACCTCAAACCAAACTCAATAGTATGTCTACATCTTGTTAAACATGTGTGAATAGCCAGATACGAATTGATTTTAGTTTGAACAATTTTTGACCTGTGTAGCTCGATTCAGTGAGCTTCAAGGCTTGTAATTGATTGAGATAGTTTCAGTGATGTTCAAGGAAGGTGTATGAATGCTTAGTTTGTATTGAAATGAGCAGAAATTACAAATTCGAATTTGAGTTTTCTTTGAATTTTTTCAAGTGATTACAAAGGTGTTATGCTTAGCTTTGCTTCTGAACTTGTCTCCCCCTTGTTGCTGAACTAAGATAGCTTATTTATAAGCCATGTGTGCTTAGAATTGAAGCTAATATGTAGCTAGTTGCCTTTGTTGAAATCTTGCATTCTTTAATATTAAAAAGCTTGAATTCTTGACCAAGTCACCTTGCCTTCAATGCACCTGCCTTGCCCTTTACTTCTCTGCAGAAAGATGAAGATTCTTTGGGGTGAGTCATGCTTGATTTGTAAGCTACCATTTATCCATGCATTTTCCTTTTAATTTTAATCTTAAAGTAAGATAAAATTATGCAAAAATGGATAAAAAAAGGTATGGGCTTAGTCTTGGTCGTGGGAGGCCCATAGTAACATGGAAATGATGTTTGAATGCTGAAAACTTGGCCCCATTTGGAAAAAATGCCATTTTGAACAATGTTGATTTCATGTATTTTCCCAAAATTTAGCCATCTTCAACAAGGTGTAAATCCTTCAATTTTTGTCATATGAAGGAGATCTTGCACTTTTTGGAAACCTCAAAGAGTCCTCTAACCAATGCCTTTGGTCTCATGTCAAAATGATTTTTGAAGCTCCTTGTGTGTCCTTTTGAAAAAAGTGTCTTTTTGTTGACTTTGAAAATGACCTGTAATGTCTTTGATCATATTTTTCAAATGGTGAATCCAATGACCATGGGATCAATGGCATTTGAAAGATAATTGAATTTCCTTCAAAACAAGCTTTGGTTTGAATTTTTTGGATGAAGGATGAGAGAGTTATGATCAGTCAAAGTTGAGTTGACTTTTCAGGCAAAAACCCTAATTTTGAATCTTAGGGTTTTGTTGATTTTTGATCTTTCCTTGATGAATTATGATCATCCAATGATCAAATGATGAATCCTTTGACAAAATATGGACTTTGACAAAAAATTTCATTTTTGACTGTCTGTTGACTTTTTTGGTCAAACGGGTCGTTTGTTGACTGTTTGAGCTGCTGACGGTGCGTCTGAGTGAATTGAAGTTTGAAAATTTGTATGATGGTACTTTGAGATATATGGATGTGTATGAAATCCATTTGAGCTCTCAAAAACTTGTTGCTCCTGTAAAAACAAGAAAAACCCTAGTCAGGGACTGTTTATGTAGGAGACAGTTAAGCGTACCTGATTTTTGCGCAGTGTTGAGTCTCTGCTAATCGCGTGATATTCAGAAGACTTCTAGAACAAAAATCTTGGAATTTTGAATTGTGAAAGATTGATTTGATTGATGGTACAAAACACTGAGAATTGTACTGCCAGCAGTTTGGCTGTCAACTGACTGTTCAGGTATTGATGTAGCAGTTAGAGTGAAAAATCAACAGTCAAAGTTAATTTTCTTTTTTGTTGTTTTTTGTTTTTGTTTTATGTAAAAAATGAAAGTTTATTTACATGACTTGTTAGAAAAACACAGACATAATAAATAACTAATATTTACGGTATGCGGGCAAAATTACCGATAATAACCCTGAAAATCATTTAATGCACAGAAATAGGAATATTTGACTGGCAGAAAACACACAAAATATTATCTTAGTAATTAAGCAATATTATGACAAATAGTACAACATTTAATACTGACAGTACAAATATCACATACTATATTGAACAGTACGACGAATAAACGGTACATTTAAGAAATAAGAAATACGGCAAATTTTAAGAATGACGATTAATGACCCATGCTATGAACAATAACATGTAGATGATTGGGAGTGCAACCATTGCAGGTCCACACTCTTCAGGACTATGCAGGCAGAAGAAAGTCATGATCACCGTAGCAATGGTGATGACTGTAAGAAACAGTGTCTCTATCCACTTTGCCATTCTTGTCAGGGAAGAAGAGAAAATAGATATGAGATAGGAATTTGAAAGATGAGTTGGAATTTGATGTGAGATTTTATGGAAGAAAATGAGAGGTATTTATAGAATGGAAAGAAGGAAAGAGACGTTGGGGAATGATGTGATTCCGTACAAAAGGAAAATTTGAGTGGAAGTAAGATTTGAAAGAAAGTGTATGATAGTGTTGGAAAAAAGAGAGATTTGATTTTTGAAAAAGAGATTTGAAAAGATTTTTGCAAATAATGGAATATAGTACAAAAATTAGTGGGAAACAAAAGATAATAATAATCTACTTGTTACCAGTACAGTCTGAGTTTCCTGATTCTGCGCCTGCAAAAAAGATTTAACTCTGTACCAATTGTGTCAGTACCATTTATCTGTAAATAAATAAATAGCATGTGTGAAGTAATACACAGTATTTGGTGTTTGCGTAAGAATAAATTCAACTGCAAGCCAAATTACTGTATAAGAAAAATTCTAAAAGCTAAGTATTTCATATGTCAGGATATTTGTTGAAATAAAAATCCATGATTATATGAGACCCTTAATTTTCAGATTGGAGTTTTCTTGAAAAATATGTGGGCAAATTTTGGGGTATAACAGTTGCCCCTATTCAATCTTCTTAAACCTGAAGAGATTGTCTGAAATCTGAAGGTAGAAGATGATTGAATATTTAGATGCCCTGAAAATTTGCACTTACCTTGATCAGAAGAGATGTTGGAAGTTGCATTTGAATGTCGTCTGCGAAATGTTGTTGGCAGATTGAAACATTACCTGAGATGGGCTTTCAGATGCCACCTGGTAAATGGGTTGAGGGTTTGTTCATCAGAATGAATCCATTGATTATATCTTGATGAAGGATTTGAAAGTCTTTGTGTTGACTGTTTCGGAACCGTCCAAGGTTACCGCTTTAAGTCTTGGAAGATAATCGTTACGGAACTTGTCCAAAGTTTTTCCGATTTAGATTTTGGAAGTTGATCATTGTGGAACCGTCTGAGGTATCGCTTTAGATCTGCAATGTTAAATCGTTCTGGAACCGTCTGAGGTATCGCTTTAGATCTGCAACGTTAGATCGTTCTGGAACCGTCTGAGGTATCGCTTTAGATCTGCAACGTTAGATCGTTCTGGAACCGTCTGAGGTATCGCTTTAGATCTGTGATGCTAGATCGTTTTGGGAACCGTCTGAGGTATCGACTTTGATCTGTGATGCTTGTTTTTGAGTTGGTAAGTGATCAGAATGAATCTTCGGCTTGATTATATCTGAGAGAAACGTTCATGGAATTCAGGTGAACACGGCATGTGATTGAGAACATCTTTGTTGAAGATATCTGCCTTCCTGAAAAATCAAGTTAGTGATATGCAATGTTTATGACGTATGTAAATGTGAGATATTCCCGGAGAAATATGCATGTTATGTTGTGCATGATGTATGATGTATGATGCATGATGTATGATGTATGAATATGTGAATGTATGAATGTATGAATGTATGAATGTGATGTCAAGCTTCTAATTGGAAAAATAAATTCCCACTAGTCAGCTGGACATGAATGTATTGTGATCGTTGATGATCTTTTGTCTTGCTTGAGTACCCTCGTCTGGGGAAATTCTTTGAGAACCCGGGTATCCCGTTGAAGGATCTTTGACTACTGC